>NC_056725.1:1487734292-1487744292 GCF_019279795.1 Protopterus annectens | reverse complement strand
GAATTTTTAAAAAATTTTGAGGAACTTAATAATTTAATGGAGAAAAAATTAATTTTTTCATATAAAAGAGGTAGAAGCCTAAGAGACATGGTAGTACATACAATTTTTTTAAAACCAGAGTGTAAAATGTATTATGAAGTTTCTGATTTAGTTACGTTTCCATGTGGAAACTGTAGTGTTTGTGTATATATAAAAAAAGTTTTCACAAGTATTAATAATGTTAGGTTTACTCCAAATGGTATATTTAATTGTAAGACACAAAAGGAAATTTATGCTATAAAATGTGGGTGCAATAAGTTTTATATTGGTCAAACAAAAAGGATGTTCAAAGTAAGATTACTTGAACATTTAAGGGACATAAGGAATCAAAAAGCGGAAAGCCCATTAGCTTTACATTTTGGTCAATATCACAATGGCTTAAGTGATAGTTTGCAGGCTACTATCTTACAACAAGTAGCTGATACTGAAGTAAATGGCCACATGGTTGAAAAGTCACTATTGAGTAAAGAAACTATTTTTATTTTAAAATATGGCACTTTGTTACCAAATGGATTGAATACAGAGTGCTGTTGGAAAAGTGTGATTTGATTAATTAATTGCATAATTGTATAATTAATTTTAATTGTTTTAATTGATGTCAGTATATAAAGTGTTTTACAATTGTGAAGGTTTACTCCTTGAAGGCTTACTGTGGCCGAGGCGCTAGAGAGAGAACAAACTTTTTTGTCTGTTTCATCAAGAGAGCTAATAAATCTATTCAATTTTACTGGTCTTGTGGTTTTCGTTCATCTGCTTTTCATCTGTTGCTGTTGGAATTACTTACTAAACAATCTAAAACATGACCTAGTGGAACTGCTTGGCACTCTCTTCAACCATAGCCTGAAAACTAGCTTTGTTCCAGCAAATTGGAGACAGCAGCTGTAATCCCCTTACAAAAGGGGGAGTCCATCAACTGACTCTGGGAACTATAGACCCATAACCCTGACCAGCCTTATCTGGAAGACCATGGAAAGAATCATCATGGATCTTATTAGCAAGGACATAGGCAACCTCCAGACTGTTGACCTGACCCAATTTGGCTTTGTTAATGTCATATCTTGCTTATTAAACCTGGCAGACTTCTTCGAGAATGCCACCAAAGCCCTGGATAAGGTCAAAGCAGTACATACCACCTAGCTTGACTTAGCCAAGGCTTTTGACACAATTCCCCACTCAGGTATCATTGAGAAACTCTCCAAGCTGGGGTAAATCCATACGTCACTAGATGTGTAGCAAACTGGCTCACTGACAGAATGCAAACTGTCAAAGGTAGGGGCTCTACCTCCACCAGCAGACCATTTACTAGTGGTGTACCAAAGGGGATCTCTGCTATGCCCTCTGCTACTTGGAATCTACTTCTTGGATGTCCAGGCAAAAGTAGATGGCCTATGGCTTACCAAGTTCACAGATGACTGCAAACTAGGTGCAATCATTGAGTGCCAATTGATGTTAACATATTACAAAAACAACTAACACAGACAAATGACTGGTGCCAGAGACATGGACTAAAACTAAATGCAAAAAACTGCATCATTATCCCCTTTGGCAAAGAAGTAGCCTCTGAAAATTACATTATAGACAGCAGCCCCCAAGCTCAAACACAGTGGTGACAGACTTAGGAACCCAGTTTGATAGCAATCTAAACTTCGGTCACCATGTGTCAACAGTGGTAAGGAAAGCCTTCTACTTTGCACATCTCACAAGTAAGGGCATTACATCCTCTAGCTTCTCTATATTCAACCCTCATCAGACCACTAATTGAGTACATTGCTCCATTTTGCATGCACCTCACCAGACATCTGCAGCAAATGGAGAGACCACAGAGGTTTCTAACCAAGAAACTTCAGGGCCTATATAGAAAGATTGAAGGCCCTGTCTCTGTATTCTGTATCCTACACATTGCTGAGATGCAACCTGTGTCTGGCCTACAGAGTGATCTTTGACCCTACGCTAATGGAAATGCTGCATGTCCGCAAATCAAATGGGACAAGAGTCACTCGCTCTAGGGGTCTCAACCTAGCCTGTTAGCTGGCCTTAGGCATAGGCCAACGAGGTGGCCGCCTAGGGTGCCAGTCTAGCAGGGGTGCTTTTCCAGTATTTATTTGTTATGGGTAGACCAGGATGGGGGCACCATGTGGTGTGGTGGGGGCATCATGGAACCCTTTTGCCTAGGGCACCAGTTGGCCTAAGGCCGCTACAGAGTATGTTGGAGATACAGATATATCTCCCAGAGATTACTGCTTCTCTGGAAAAAAAAAACCCACTTCATGTGAAGCAGAGCTCCTCAATGACCCTATTTAAGTGTAACCTTGACAATTGAATAGGAGACTATAAATTCACCCTGGGGGTGGCACCTATGTCCTTCATGGACAGGGGCAGTTGATGCTAATCACAGATTTGTTCTCCTAAGAATTACCATCTAACCATGGTCAACTAGAGAACAAGGGTATTTCATGGCTAGTCTTGTAAAGGCTCTGGAGCCATTAATCTAGTAACCTCCTATGAACCTACGAATGACTTTGGGCTGATTTTCCACTCCTGCATAGTAGTTCTTATTTGCATGTTACCTGGGTTGTACAGTCTGTAACTGAAATAAGAATGATAATGGGTCTTCCCACATTATGTGTACTCATTGTGAAGCACTGATGCTTCTAAAGCCCAGCAGTGGAATGGAATAAGTTCTAAGGTTTTTGCCATACAACAGCAGTGATAACTCTCTAAAGCCTTGCATGAATATGTGTGTGTGTGTGTGTGTGTGTGTGTGTGTGTGTGTGTGTGTGCACGCGCGCACATATGTGTGTGTGTGTGTGTGTGTGTGTGTGTGTGTGTGTGTGTGTTTGTGCATATACATGCATGCGTGTGTGTGTGTGTGTGTGTGTGTGTGTGTGTGTGTGTGTGTGTGTGTGTGTGTGTGTGAGTGTGTTTGTATGTGCATATGCATACGTGTGTGTTTCTATGTGTATATGCATGAGTGTGTGTGTATGTGTGTGTGTGTGTGTGTGTGTGTGTGTGTGTGTGTGTGTGTGTTTGTATGTGCATATGCATGCATATATGTGTGTGTGTGTTTGTAAGTGCATATGCATGCATATATGTGTGTGTTTCTATGTGTGTGTGTGTGTGTGTGTGTGTAAAATAAAGACCACAGATGGTAGAGCAAAGGCATCCATTAACTGTGTGCACAGCCTGACAATGTAGAAGGATAATACATCTTTAGTAACAATAATGCTGAAAGGAAACATGAAAACTTTGATATTGACAGTGGTATGTGTGAAATTCTAATATATGAATTGCCATTCTGAAGTAATACAATTTTGTAATTAGCTGATATATTACTGAAAACTTATTTTGAAAAGCATAAAAAACTATAAGGAGCTGCTGCTGTGACAGTTACTTTGAAGGAGAAAGAGGAAATGTTACGTTTAATAACAGTGGAATGATATGAAGCAAGTTGGCCAGACAAAAGCCATGTGAACAAAATAGGGCTATGCGGCGGAGACATAAACCACTTACATTCTAAAACTCAAGCTTTAGAACTGCTTATGAAACATGAAACTGTGTTTCAAAGATGAAACGTGTATTTCAAAAGAAATTGCATCTTCTTCCTGTTTTAACAAATGTCAAACTTAAATGTTATAGACCCAGATCTCTTCCTTAAGCCATATATGTAAAAGTGAAAAAAAGAAATAAACATAGCCAGGATTCATCAAGGTACTGGATCACGTACAAATTGTGGTATCTTTTCCCAATTTAGCAACCATTCTAATACTGTGTTGCACAATGCTCCTGCACAAAGACATGCAGCACTGTGTAGGGCTGGCCCTGTGGCCATGCTAAATGCTAATGAGGCACTCTGTGGGGAGAGGCATATGCTAATTTGCTATGTGCTTTCTTCCTGGAACCACTTCCAGGAAGCCATCTACACACTAAGGTATTCAAGAAATCTCTCAGCCATGTAGCTCAGCATGTCCATCCCCACCACACTGTGGTATTAAACTTAACCAAAAGGCCATATTCAAGTATAAGTCATGATGGTGGTACAGGGATGGAGTGGGGGGAGAATTATTAGAAACCAGTAATACTATATACAGAGGGGCATTAATGGCACCAACATCACTACAGAGATTGGAAGATGAGGATAGCTTCTAGATACCTGGGATTAATGACACCAACAGTGGTATGGGCATCATGTGGTGGGGGTATGCACTAGACAACAGTTATTACTCTTAAGAGTTAGTGCATTAATTACACCAACAGTGGTATGGGCATCATGGGGTGGGGGTATGCACTAGACAACAGTTATTACTCTTAAGAGTTAGTGCATTAATGACACCAACAGTGGTATGGACATCATGGGGTGGGGGTATGCACTAGACACCAGGGATTACTCTTAAGAGTTAGTGCATTAATTACACCAACAGTGGTATGGACATCATGGGGTGGGGGTATGCACTAGACAACAGTTATTACTCTTAAGAGTTAGTGCATTAATGACACCAACAGCAGTATGGGCATCATGGGGTGGGGGTATGCACTAGACAACAGTTATTACTCTTAAGAGTTAGTGCATTAATTACACCAACAGTGATATGGGCATCATGGGGTGGGGGTATGCACTAGACACCAGGGATTATTCTTAAGAGATGGTGCTTTAATGCTTTAATGACACTTACAGCAGTATGGGTAAGAGAGGATGGAGGATGCAGTAGACATCAGGGATTACTCTTAAAAATAAGTGCCTTCATAGCACTGGCAATATTACAGTGATCAGGGAGTGGGGGACACACTGGCTACATGGGCATAGTAGATAGGTGCCATAACTGCATTTCACTTTTACAGGGGTGGGTGGGACCATGAGAGGGTAGACAGCTCAGGGACGGACAATGGGACAGTGGTGTGTGTGTGTGTGTGTGTGTGTGTGTGTGTGTGTGTGTGTGTGTGTGTGTGTGTGTGTGTGTGAGATGGGGGGAGGGGAATGCCATTGCTTACACCAGCAGAAGTTTACTACTGTGATGTGCAGATCAGCAATGAGCTGCATGTTGCTGAAGTAACTGTGAGTCAGAGAGATGCAAATTAGTCGATAATGAAATCTTACCTCATCATGGTTAACATACCTCTGAATTGAAAACTGGCATGTTGTTGGAGTAGGGCCTTTTTCACACAAGTCATACAGCTCATGCTAAGCCCTTTAATAAATCACCATGGTACCGTT
This sequence comes from Protopterus annectens, assembly GCF_019279795.1. Taxonomy (NCBI): domain Eukaryota; kingdom Metazoa; phylum Chordata; order Ceratodontiformes; family Protopteridae; genus Protopterus; species Protopterus annectens. The sequence goes on along the minus strand of NC_056725.1, from coordinate 1,487,739,044 downwards.
AAATGAAAAACGAAAAAAGCTGCATCTTCTGTAAAATATTCATTGTGAACTGCTCTTGAAATACCTACATTGAAACCAAAGGGATTTATTAGGTTGTGTAAAGTTTGTAAGTTCACTGTTAACCAAATAGCTTTTTTAGAATACATCTGAAATGGCAGAATATTTTACATTGCTGCCAAATCCAATGTTTTTAAAATGAAATATCAGTCATTCTCATCAATGCACAATTTAAGTGATCAGTTTTAGAAACACCTCACCATTGATACTCATGATGAAATGAATCTTGCCATACTGAACATTTTACCATGATTATTATTATTATTATTATTATTATTATTACTGTTATTATTTTAACCAGATACTCCCTCTGGACCCGGGACAAACAGGGAGCACTGCCTGGTTAAGTGACATTCTCAGAGTCATTCAGTTTGCAAGTGGAAACTGAGGGCATCAAGCCAAGATTACAGGCTAAAGCATGCTAACAGCTCCAAGTTAAGCTGCCAGACAAACATCAGTTGGTGTATGATTGTATTGTTGGTGCAGATATGATTTCATTGTTGGTATAGACATGATTTTATTGTTGGTGCAGATGTGATTTCATTAAAGGAAAACTCTACCAGGGAACTCAAAATGTGTTTTTATTTCATTGTATATTTTGTTTTCTGAGCAATTTTAATGCACTGGAATCATTCCAAGTGCTTCTTTTACAATTTTTATGTGTTTCCCACAAAATGGTGGATGACGGGACCTGTCTTGGTAATGTGATCTTATTTTCTCCTTTTCATTCCTCTTTATATCAGTCATGCTAGACATAAGGGCATGGTGTTTTTTCATGCCATTAAGACAGAATGGCAGGAGTGTGAAACACTGTAATCTAACATACATTCTGTAACAGAGCTACTTCTATATTTCCCTGACTGAGCTTCATTTATGTGTCTGTCAGAGCTTGTTCTGTGCTATAAATAGTTGTTAGCTACTTCCAGCAAAAGAAAGTAGGTAAATAGCAGGTTTTGGTAAAGGGATTCTTTTATAGTTTTAAAAGATTTGACAGACCTTCCCCCACATTCTTCTCCTGAGGTGTGAAAACTCTCACTGCAGTAGATTATCCTTGCTGTATCATGAACAGTTGACAACTACTAGTATTAAGGAAAGGACTCCAAAGTAAGTCTGTCTTCTACTTCCCAATGCCTTCAGTGGGAAGTTTTTTCTCTCTCATGAATGACGGAGAATTAAAACTTGCTTTACTATTTCCTCAATTTTTTTCTGTCATATTCACCCCCCTCCCTTTTTTTCTATTTTGTATTTATTTATACTTTGTTAACCAGGAAAGTGAACTTGTCCCAGGACCCTTTTTAATAATAATTAATAAATGCAATTAGCAATACTAAGAAAAGAATACTACCATAAAGACACTGACAAAGAGTACATGTACAACACATAGCCAAGGTGTGACAGTGAAAAAGTAAAACATTAAACAACATTTACTAGAATGTATGCATTAATAATGCTTAACTTTGCTATATTAACTTTATTATAAATAATGCACAACATGCAGAGCTGTAAGATGTTACTGTTCTCTAAATGATTAGGAATCAGCAAGGGCATATTTTATGGCTTCACAAAAGAAAACGGTGGGGGATAATTACAGTTGCATCACTTCTGTTGTCCTAAGATAGATACTAAACCTACAAACTTTGAAATGGAATAACCATTACAGTGGAACCTAATAACTAGTATGGTGAAAAGGATTTGGGACATGTAGAAAGTAGGAAAAAGGAGGTTGATTTGGATGATGACAGTTACATAACACACATGAATGCACACCCAATCTGCATGTAAATATTTGTGTGTATCATGTACACACACACACACACACACACACACACACACACACACACACACACACACACACACACACACACACACACACACAAAGACATACATACATGCACATTTATATCTCAGTGCATGTGTGACTACTTACAAAAATATCTATTTCATATTTCTCTCTGTATGTATTCACATTGTACTGCATGTCACATATAGTATTATACATGCTACATACATACATTTTACACACACACACATGTGTGTGTGTGTGTGTGTGTGTGTGTGTGTGTATGTATGTTTATGTGCATACACACATATACAGTTACACAAAATGTCCATTTTGATTTGTTTTTATTTAAAGGACATAAAGTACACACACAGGCATGTAATCTCTTTCTCTTTTATCTCTTTTATACACACACACACACACACACACACACACACACACACACACACACACACACACACACACACACACACACACACACACACACACACACACACACACACACATAACACACCCACACATGTTTTTGTACATTTTTATTTTTTTTTATTTAACATTTGTTTACCGGGAAAGTCTGACTTGGAACAAAGCCAATTTTCAACGGAGGCCCAGGGTGAAACGCTCAAAATGCATGTCTTTGTAACATACATAATGTACATACATGTAAGATGTGTGCTACACGCATGTACTTATACACACACATACATATACATATACACATGCACATAATATATATATATATATATATATATATATATATATATATATATATGTGTGTGTGTGTATACACACACACACACACACACACACACATATATATATATATATATATATATATATATATATATATATATATATATATATATATATATATATATATATATACACACACACACACACACACACACGCACACACACACACACACACACACACACACACACACTCACACACACACACACACAAACAATCAGACATATGCATTTAAACACTGTTAAAGTAGTTCTGATTTTCTAATTTCCTTGTCTTCAGTAAATTCAGATGTATATTATGGTTGCCATCAATGGTCAAATTTCCAGTGTGGACTACAAAATGTTCATGCACTCTACCACTATAAGGATTGACTAAAAGTCAATGTGAGTCTCTTAGCATGGATGTGTGTACCAGATATGCATCTCTCTCTGGAAGGATGTGATAAAAAAGCATAAAAGACCTTTTTATGAACAGTATCAGTGCACCTAGTTGATAGGGTTGCCACTACTTATCACTCTTTCTGCAGTTCTGTCCTGTGTGTGTGTGTGTGTGTGTGTGTGTGGAGGGGGGGTTGAAAATGGTAAATATGTTGATACTTTACAAGAAATCTTTGATACTACATTTATGGTATCTTAACATATAAACTATTATAAATAACCAACATTTAACTCTTAGCACTTCAGTAGTGTGATGCTGCTTATGTAAATTTGTCAGAAGAAGTGACAACTGCCTTTAAACTCCTGGCTAAGCTAATTGCTTTGTTTTGCTGTGAAGGGGGAGTGTTAAGCTCTCCTCCTCTGTGCAATAAAACAGTGGAAAACAATTCCACAGCTTTCTGTCTTTTTTATAGCAGCTGCTGTGCACCTGACATTAGCATAATTAATTGCCCAGTTAAGATTGACAGCAGTACCTGACAGGGTTCACTACAGACGTATCTGTGCCTATGGTATGTCATGCAGTTAGAGACAGATTCCTCTGGAAATTATGTGAGAAGGTAAGCTTTAAAAAGTAGGTGGGCTTTCCCCTTCCTTTTATTCCAAGGCAAGGAAATGAAAGTTTCATAAATGTTCAAGCAGATTTCTGGTACCCACACAATAATGGAACTATAGTAGGGAGAAAAGAAACCTAAGTACTGAGTTAAACTGTAGGAGAGGGCAGAGTTATCCTATCCAACTTCCCAATTACCCTAAATCACTATCTGGTTAAGTGATTTGCTCCAGGTCACACAGCAAGCAAATGAAGGCTGAAGGAATCAAACCATGTACCACTGGAAGTAGCTTGTTCACAGCTCAAAGTCTTAGTCCCCTGCAGTGACACAATTTATATATGACAGAGAAGGGCTGCAGTCTCACAATCAACATCTCTGATGACAATATTTATGTGAAAGCATGGGCTTTAAATAAGCACTGCTGACACCAAATACTGTAAGACAGAGATTACTGGTCTTAATTAATATACAGAAAATGCATACCACGCACTGAGTAATAGTCAACACTTGCTGCACTCAAATAAGACTTACACTGTACAATTGCAAATTAGAATTATACTCACTGGCTCCCAAGATATCACCTACCTCAGGCTGAGACTAGTGCCTTCCAGTACAAATACACCAAATGAAACCAAACCTTGACCAAGACTATTTTATGCATGTAGATATGCACACATATACACACACATATATGCACATGAATACATGCACAGATATGCACCATGTGTACACACACACACACACACACACACACACACACACACACACACACACACACACACACACACACACACACACACACACACACACACACACACACACAATTTTCCAGGAAGGGTTACTGGTATATGTCTAGGACACTCAACCCCCATCCCTGTCTTTACAGTAATGCTTCCACTAGCTTGATCACACTAGCATAGCAAAAACACAATTACTGTTTACCTTTAAAATATTCCAACCATTTAATATGTGCATGAGGAGTAACACTTTGAAAAACATGAACCAAAAGTTGATGTCTTGATCTCAATATCACCATCATCTATCCCCCTTTTTCCCATTTTTTCCATGGGGTCAGGATGTTGTGTCAACTGTGTCATTTCTCTGTTCAGTACCACTCTCTTACCTTCTTTGACACTCATACCGGATTGTTGCAGGTCTTCTCTTACATAGTCCATC